>NC_090646.1:95278141-95288559 GCF_040937935.1 Hyperolius riggenbachi
CCACCACATGACTGAAGGTGCTAGCAAAGGGCAGGAAAAGAGTCTCAAGTGGGGAGCATGGAAATAGTTGCAGTTGGCACTTTTTTTTTATATTTTAAGCTGTGCAGTTCTATACTCACCTCATTCATATTTAGTTTTGTGCAGAGAGTGTTGTGTCAATACCTTTGACGACGCTGGCTGCAGTACATTCAGGGCGCGCTTCCACTTAAGTGGAAACCGCCGCGAATCCGCAGAGTTTCCCCGCAGGCGAATAGTGCGGGGAAACTCTGCCATAGGGTGCAATGGTAACGCCGGCCGAATCGCTACCGCTAGCGATTCGGCCGGGCTTTTCCATCCGAATCGTGGCGGGAGGCTGTGGAGCCCATAGCCGTGCATGGCACGGCTGATGGGATTTGTCCGCTTTCCACGCAGACCCGGAAGAGCAGACGCGCGCCGCTCAAGTGGAATCGCGCCCTAATAGTTCACAAGAAATTACAATTTCAAGACTTGAATTTGTATAAATAGGTTTACCATTGCATGCATGCGCAGGTTTAAACTGCATTTACACATTTGAAAATGAAGAGTTTAAAGGATTACCTTGCTTGTTGAATTCTGAAAGAGCACCTTATATAGAGCAAGTTACAACTTTAAAGGACGATTCTATCGAAGTTGAAGAGGAACTATAACCCAGGATTGAAAGTCATCTAAATCAGTAGCCGAAACTCCCTTTCCCATGAGAAATCATTACCTTTTCTCAAATAGATCATCAGTGGGCTCTGTATGGCTGATATTGTGGTGATACCCTTCCCACAGTGTGATGTCAGGCCATGGTGTTGACCGTTTTCCCATCTGTGAACATGCACATACAGTATAATGGTAGTTAGTGCGGTTTGGTTTTTTTCATGTCTGCCAGTAGTAAAGTATTACCTACAGGCCCACAGTGGATCTAACAACATTAAACTAAACGGCACTTATCAATCATTTCTTGACCTATCTTCAATTTTTTAACTTCTCACTTTGCAATGTCTGAATAAGAGTAGGGGAACTTACTCTGGTAACATGTAAATAGCATAAAGTCTATTCCCCCATCACGTCTGCAGTGCGAGACCACAGGGGATTGGTTTCCACATGGTGACGCCAGTACTCTATTGATTCTTTTCCATGAAGTTTTACTAGATAAGAGCTGATTATCCGGTTCAGCGCCGCAGTGCCGAAAATCTCATGCATCCGAGCAACGTTCACCTCCCATTCATTCACCTATAACTTTATTGCTACTTATCACAATGAATTGATCTATAGCTTGTTTTTTCCGCCACCAATTAGGCTTTCTGTGGGGGATACATTTTGCTAAGAGCCACTTTACTGTAAATGCATTTTAACAGGAAGAATAAGAAAAAAAACGGAAAAAATTCATTATTTCTCAGTTTTTGGCCATTATAGTTTGAAATTAATATACGCTACCGTAATTAAAACGCATGTATTTTATTTGCCCATCTGTCCCGGTTATTACACCATTTAAACGATGTCCCTATCACAATTTATGGTGCCGATATTTCATTTAGAAATAAAGGTGCATTTTTTCAATTTGCGTCCATCACTATTTATAAGCTTATAACTTTAAATAATATAATAACATATTCTCTTGACATGCATATTTAAAAAGTTCAGACCCTTGGGTAACTATTTATGTTGTTTTTGTTTTTTAATTGTTTTTTTTTTTTTTTTTTATAAAAAAAGTGTATGTGGGTAATTTTTGGTGTGGGAGGGAAACTGCTAATTTTAAATGTAAAATAATGTTTTTTTTTAATCAAAAATGTATGTGGGTGCAGTTTACTATTTGGCCACAAGATGGCCACAGTGAAAAAAGTCCTAGATGCGAACCAGCTCGCATCTAGGAACTAAAATGCTGAGGAGTTGTTTCCTGGGGGCAGAAATACCGCGCTCTCTGGAGAGAAAGCGTCGGTATTTCTGCGGGGAAGTTAGATCGGTGAATGGGAATTATATTCCCATTCACTGATCGGGGGGCTAGCGGCGGGCAGCGGGAGCGCGCGGGGGGCGCGCCCGATCGCGCGCACGAGCCGGCGGCAGCACCAGTGCCTATCTGGACGAGGAAACTCGTCCAGATAGGCCGAACTGGTTATTAAAACTTGGGGCTTGATTCACAAAGCGGTGCTAACCTACTTAGCAGGTCTAAAGTCTTTAGACGCGCTAACCAGGGTGCTAAGTAGGTTAGCACCGGATTTCTCAATCAGATCACGCACTAACTTTGCGCGCGTAAAGTTTTACGCGCGCAAAGTTTTACGCGCGCAAAGTTTTACGCGCGCAAAGTTTTACGCGCGCTAAGTCCCATAGGCTTTAATGGGCACTTCGCGCGGTGCGCGTAAAGTGTTACGCGCATAAAGTTTTGCGCGCGTAAAGTTTTATGCGCGAAAAGATTGTTTAGACGTGCTAAGGGGGTTTTCACAGGCGTGCTAACAGTTAGCACCGCTTTGTGAATCAAGCCCTTGGTCTTTTTCCACTTCCTGTGATCGGCACAAAAAGTGTATTGCTTACGTTTTGCAGATTGCAACAGCACCATGATTAACCTGTAAATCGCAGTGCTCTTTTTTCATTAGCACGTTTCAATTTTTCCAGAAACGCAAATGCCGGCCAGCACTATTTTTGGTGTGGTCATGCTCCATTCCCAATGGTTTACGGCGCAATCGTGGCGAGTGGAAATTGAAGGTCCCAAGATTGCATCGCAGTACTTTCTAGTGGAAATGGAGCCGTAAAGAGGAACTCCAGTAAAAATAATGTAATAAAAAAAGTGCTTCAATATTACAATAATTATGCATAAATGATTTAGTCAGTGTTTGCTCATTGCAAAATCTTTCCTCTCCCTGATTTACATTCTGACATTTATCACATGGTGACATTTTTACTGCTGGCAGGTGAGGTCAGTTGAAGGAGATGCCGGTTGTTTTTTGGCATTTGGAAACAGCTGTTATTTCCCACAATGCAATGAGGTTCACAGACAGCAAACTATCAGGACCATGGCCCTGACATCACACTGTGGGAGGGGTTTCACCACAATATTAGCCTAATGATCCGTTTTACATGAAAAATCTTTTTTTTTTTTTCTCAAAGGGGGCATCAGCTGCTGATTGGGATGAAGTTCAATTCTTGGTTACTGTTTCTCTTTAAGGTGGCCACACACCATACAATTTTTTAAATATCTGTTCAATTCAAGAATTGCAATACATTTTTCTGATTGATTGTAACATTTCAAAAATCTGACCAATGTACCACACACGTTCAATTTTTCCCCAATTATGATAAAAATTATTGGAAACTGAGGAAATTGCTAAGGTATGTATATTAATAAATTGACAATCACCATACAATCTTTAGAAACATTTAAAAAAAAAAATTCCAGCGTTCCGGATCAATAAAATAGGAAAAAACAAACAAAAACGGGAAATTCAAATCGGATTTTTCAGTTGAATGAAAAAAAAAAGCTTTTGTTTTTATCGGGAGATGCAATCATATTTATCGAATTGCCGTAAAATCGGATCATTTTATTGTATCGTGTGTGACTTTTCACACAGCTTAATAAAGAAGGTTTCCCCTCCAAAACGTTCCATAAATGACACATTGCTTTAAATCTGCATCTCTAAATAAAAAGCTTAATTATTCTTCATGGCACCGGTCTTCCCTTCTGCTAAGATTTCTATAAATACAGGGTGCCAAATGCAATCAAACTTTTTCTCCTGAGTTCAGGAGATAATTTTCATATTCTCTTTAAAATAACCTTTAAACATTTTTCAATTTAAAAAGTACCTAAAATTAGGTGAAAAAGTACTATAAAAATTATTTTCCGTATTTTAAAAATGTTATGACAAGGTGTTAAAATATCACCTAGGAGAAAGAAAAAGTAAATTGCACATGGGCCAGAATGTCAGACCACGGACAGCTGAGTTTTATTCAACACGGTCTGGAGCCAGAGATTCACTTCCACATCACAAGCTGCTGATAACAATTTTGTGGTTTAATTTTCGGAACTGAAAATGCTGTGAGATATTTTTCATATCAGCAATGTGGTCTACAGAATTAGGCTTCAGTGATTTGTGGAGAGCCAATGCAGGACAAGCTAGGCCGTGTAAGCTAAAGACTGTGGAGAGCCAATGCAGGACAAGCTAGGCCGTGTAAGCTAAAGACTGTGGAGAGCCAATGCAGGACAAGCTAGGCCGTGTAAGCTAAAGACTGTGGAGAGCCAATGCAGGACAAGCTAGGCCGTGTAAGCTAAAGACTGTGGAGAGCCAATGCAGGATAAGCTAGGCCGTGTAAGCTAAAGACTGTGGAGAGCCAATGCAGGACAAGCTAGGCCGTGTAAGCTAAAGACTGTGGAGAGCCAATGCAGGACAAGCTAGGCCGTGTAAGCTAAAGACTGTGGAGAGCCAATGCAGGACAAGCTAGGCCGTGTAAGCTAAAGACTGTGGAGAGCCAATGCAGGACAAGCTAGGCCGTGTAAGCTAAAGACTGCAATAGGAAGGGCAACATCTCTAGCAATGACTTGCAATAGTTTAGCTTTTGCCGCTACTTGTCGTCCTTCTCTGTACAACAGAGCAGGCCACATGCCAGTAGCCATGCTGTGCGTCTGCCCAGCAAACACATCTCCTAAAGGTGGCCACACACCATGCAATTTTTTTTAAAATATCTGTTCAATTTAAGAATTGTAATTAATTTTTCTGACTGATTGTAACATTTCAAAAATATGGCCAATGAACCACACACATGTTCAATTTTTCCCCCAATTACGATAAAAATAATTGGAAACTGACAAAATTGCTAGGGTGTGTGTATTAATAAATTGACAATCCAACACACACCATACAATCTTTAGAAAGATTGAAGAAAAATATCTGGCATTCCGGATCGATAAAAATCGAAGGAAACGGGAAATCCGATCGGATTTTTCAGTCGAATGAAAAATAAAGCTTTCGATTATTTCGGGAGATCCGATTGTTTTTATCGAATTGCTGTAAAAGCGGATCATTTTATTGTATCGTGTGTGGCCACCTTAAGGCTCATACACACGTCCAACATGCACAGAACCCGACGAACCACATGACCTGTACGTACACACGCCTAGACGGCTAAACAACCAACTCAATTAACATATTGCGCACCCAAGAGGACTGACGGACTACACATTCCAAACTAGTACAAGTCTTTCAAAAAACTTGTATACACGCATCAACTGCATATCAGACCAACTGCATGATATCAGACCAACTGCATGATATCAGACCAACTGCATGATATCAGACCAACTGCATGATATCAGACCAACTGCATGATATCAGACCAACTGCATGATATCAGAATAACTGCATAAACATGGGAGCGGAGCCAAGTTTAGACTTGAGCCTCACACACTCAGACGAGGACTGTGGCCAGGCAGAGACCAGGATGTGACCACTCTGTAACAGTTCAGGGTTGAGTCTTTACAGACGTGTTGCTAGCCTGCAGGCTAGTGACATTATGTTCCTATATATATTATGTGTTTGGCCATAGTAAAATCGTTCCTATCCTTGATTTACATTCTGAAACTTATCACTGGTGGCAACATCTTTAGTTCTGCCAGGTGATCTGTATGGAATGGTCACTTACTGAGAGTTCTATGCACAGAGGGAGATATTCTTTGCTTGGCAGTTGGAAACGGCCATGATTCCCACAATGCAATGAGGTTCACAGACAGCAAACTATCAGGACCATGGTCATGACATCATACTGTGGGAGGGGTTTTACCACAATATCAGCCATACAGACCTCTCCCTGATGATCTATTCAATAAAAGGTAAATATTTATTGTGGGAAAGGGGGTATCAGGTTCTGATTGGAATGAAGTTCAATCCTTGGTTAAAGTTCCTCTTTAAAGGGAACTTGAGGTGAGAGGGATATAGAGGCAGCCATATTTATTACCTCGTAAACCATGCCAGTTTCCTGGCAGCCCTGTTGCTCTTCTGAAGTAGTGTCAGAGTCAAAACCCTGGAACAAGCATATGGCTAATCCAGTACAACCTGAGTCAGGGTACCTGATCTGCTGCATGCCTGTTCAGGGTCTATGGCTAAAAGTATTAGAGACAGAGGATCATCAGGACTGCCAGGCAACTGGTATTGTTTAAAAGGAAATAAATATGGCAGCCTCCATATACCTCTCACCTCGGGTATCCTTTAAGCTGTGCTAATGTTCAGCAGCCTACGCTGGGCATTTTCAGAGTGAAGTGACACACTGCTAGCTGGGTTCCTGGGTCATTTCTCTTAACCTATTATCTATGGATATGTATTATTATTTATTGATTAAGGCTTTACCCTTGCAATCGTGTTGCTGTCGTAGGTTCGGAATTCCCGCCTTTGCATTTGATAGGCATTGTTATCGGTGAAGATCCTCTTGTCGGTCTTCAGGCTGGTTTGTATTCGGATTATTGCTTCTCGGTTCAGCTCTATGGGTCCAACTCTGTACTGCTGCTCGATGTGATGGCACAGCAGTGACTGGTCATAGCCACCGGGGGCATTATAGAGCCTGGAGATGATGGCGTAGATGTAGCTTTCTGCTTGGACATCCCTGGAATGGGATAAAACACAATATAAATTAGGGAGTACACAAGTTACTGTATGCTGTATCAAGGCCAGGGCATCAATGAATGTCACAGGGACTCACTTTGCCCAAATTAACAATGGCAGCATTGCTGGAGCATCTCCATATCATGGCTTATTCAATGCAGCAGTAGGGAAAAAAATAAATAAATTATAAACTGGATTTTGCTTGTTAAAGTGTATTTAGAAATAGAACCGTATTGCTTTTCATGTGACCGGTTATTAATACACGTTTTTCATTATATCCTAAAATTTTGATCCTTAATTTACTGTAGGAGTGTTCTCGTTCCTCATTCATGACAAGTTTTCTACCTTTGCTCCTTTTGAATAGGCAGGGTCAGAGCATTGTACTGTATGCATTGTCAGATTCATCTCCCAGTATAACAAGAATAGTTCAAAACAGGCAGGTATACCGCTTCACTTGCTGAGGGACAGAGCTGGACCTGGGTAACCTCCCCGTGGACCAAGAAAAAGAGAAACGGGTCCGCTGCAATGTCACGTAGCATTTATTCAAGGACCTATCCCAAACAGTAAAAGGAGCAATTTGCTGACATGTTTCGGACCTAGAGGTGGTCCTTAATCCTAGCACATTTCATGGCAAAATGACCGGATCTGTATAGGACATGACAGTGGGAGGGTTGGCATGGGAACACCCACAAAAGGGGTGGAGTAACACCATGTCATACGCCCCCCCCCCCCCCCCCCCCCATGACAAGTCACCTAATCACAGAGCTTAAAAACAAATATATAAGAAACAACGAACACTTAAAAATTAAAAACTATACACATAGAATACAATATACACTTATGAAGAAACACCCAGATAAATCTGTCCAATGGGGTCAACATGTACAAAGATATTTCCAAAAAATAAGAATAGCTTCCTCCTCATATCTGCTGTGACTAGATGTAAATCAGAGGCATCCCACAGTGCACCACTGCTGAACAGTGGGGCCCATCATGTGCAAAATATTTAACATACATGAGAGGGATAGGCAGACAGACATGGAACATTTATATTGCACTTTTCTCCTGGCGCACTCAAAGCGACTCAGGGAGTCTTGCCCAAGGTCTCCTACTGTATAGTTGCTGGCTTACTGAACAGTAAGAGCAGAGATTCAAATTCATACAGGCAATAAGGCAAATTTATATTCAGCATTGCTTTTTAGTAGGAGGGCCCTTCGGTCTCTTCTAGTCCCCCACACTCTCCCAGTAGCCTTGTCCCACCAGCTGTCTGGGTATTCTGTAGTACTGATCCCAGCCCTATCCCATAGAGCCACGTCAATCCCTGCCATGCACTAATGAGGACCGAAAATTCTGCAACAGGCTGTCTTCACGTGGGGCTGATGTGGCTCAGTAGAATGTATAAGCTACAGCCTCACTATACAAGGGGGACACCCTCCCCCTTAGGATTCACTGGTCCAACACCCGTCAGTAAATGAAAGAGTTAGAATTTCCTAACATGAAAGGAACAGATAAGCAGGGAAAGATATGCAGCAGTACTTAGGAACACCTAGATGAGCCAGAACTGGGACAAGGTCCTCCAGCACCCAAGGCTGAGACACCAAAGTGCGCCCCTCCATCCCTGCCACCCCAGCCGTCACACACTGATTGCTATTAGGCTAAGAGGTGCCACAGGGCCCACAACCTCCCCAACACCTTAATATCTTGTTATCTGGCTTGCAGTCACTGCCATGTATCCCCTTTTCTTATTTATTTCTGCTTCAAACACAATTAGGAATGACAGCTGAATGAATTGTGCGCCCCCTCCTACACTGCGCCCTGAGGCTGGAGCCTCTCCAGCCTATGCCTCGGCCCGGCCCTGAGATGAGCTATTCCCATCCCAGATTAAAAAACATGTTAGTTATTCAGTTGTTGTCCTTTAAGAACCTGTTATATGTTTCCTGCTTTACCTGTAAAAATACTGCCGGATTTCGGTGACCAGTTCCCCCGTCACAATCTCCATTCCCACAGCCTTCGCCACAGGAAGGGCCGATCCAGTGGCAGTGAACATGTAGTTGTCGGATATAGGCCCAACACCTATGTCTCCATTTGCATGATACTCCAGAAACTCTTGTCTAGCTTGCATGGTGTAATTCCTCTCTCTGTAGATGCAAAATATTTATATTTATTTATTTTTCAGTGGAGGAGGGTGGGAATAAAGCAGACAAATGAAAATGTCAGGAGATTTGGCTTGTTCCTCATCTTTCTGTGGATTAATAAACTACATAAGTAAACAAAATAAGATAGGAAGGGGCCCGTCAGCAACTGAAAGATGCATTTGTGTATACTTATAAATGTGCTGTTTCATGCTCTGTGCCCTGGTGGCTTTAAATTTGCTGTAGCCAGTGCCAGGGCCCATAAACAGGTAGTTTAGAAGCGCGGGATTGTTACCATAAAAATCAAAATTCAACAGCAACTGGTCTGAGTGTATTACATACTTTACATAGTTATTTGGGTTGAAAAAAGACATACGTCCATCGAGTTCATCGAGATGGTCCATCTGTATCACCATCTTTAAGTGATAAAGATGCTAATCCTGCATTCAAAACGTTTTCTGCTGTTATGATTTGGAGTTATTACATACTTAAGGAGCACTGGCCCTTTAGTAGTCAGTGCCAAACAGTTGTATGCTGGGGATTCTTTTTATCTATAATATATTCCTCCTCTTCCATGTATTTCCCTGCCTAGCTGCTTATCTGAAACACTATCCCCTGACTCAGCGATTGGAGAAAAGAAAAAAGTAAAGGGCAGAAATGACATCAGGATTTAGCCTAAACTGTGGGCAAAAGACATGGTTCTCACCAGGAACAGAATTCTCTTCATTTACTATATAAAATTCACTGAAATCAAAATGTGGACGGTACAATACATGTGTTATGCAAGTAGATCAAGTATTTATCTACTTATATATGCATTTTTCCCCTGGCATAGTATGGCTGCTTTAAAGTACATCAATTCAGGACAGTAGTGAACCTTTTGTAATGAAGCACTATTCTTCCATATATCTTTCCTGCATACAGGCTCTTACATGTGCTGTTTTTGTTTTCATTTTGAAAGATTGATAGTTATGCATAAAAGGGGATAGCTTCTTTGGTTCCTGTAAATGAGAAGCCCGGGTTCATTGCACTCTCTGCACACCCTGTAATTTTTTGCTTCTCTTTCCTCCAGTTTTTATGTATGAGGCCCACTGTGCATATTGGATTGATAATCACAAACAAAATCATCAAGTAACTTGTACACAGCCACACACAAGCTCTGCAATGTGTGAGTGCCTACACAGCTAGGAGCACATTAGTGTCTGCACTGAGACATTGACGTGGGTGGTCTAGGGGGACTGCCACTGCCTGGGAAGTTCTGCCTTGATGCATGCAATGGCTTGCTGTGGTTAGGGTTATACTCTAATAGTTTACTGGACACTCAGTGCTCAAAACCTAGGTATGTGGTTGTTCTGATGTTAAGTAGAAAGGAAGTTAAGCCACCTGACTCCGTTTAGTGGACTCTTTTTAGCAGAATAAAGTTACAAGTTTGGTTTGTTGCATTAAAGGAGAATATAAATTTGTAATGAATACATACTACTGTACTAGAATGCAAAGCTTTCATGAAGATGTGAAGAAGGCAAATACTGAGAGGACAGAGCAGTACATAGTGATGTGTTACAGGGGAAAATGTTATGTGATCATAAATGCCAGACTAAACAGGTGGCTATTCAGTTTGGATTTAAAAGCCTCCAGGGTTGGAGCTGCTTTGATTGGGAGTGCCAAGGTATTCCTAATTGCATATTATGTCGCAATTAAAAAA
>NC_090646.1:95288759-95318759 GCF_040937935.1 Hyperolius riggenbachi
TAAAAAAAATAGTTAATAAGATACTTATGGTTGTGAGCTGCTACATATTTTAGGTTATGGTTATGCAGCCTGGACTTGCACTTTAAATTGACAATAAGAAAAAAAAATGCTATCTGTATTACATCTTTCATCCATTTTCCCTGCACAGAAATACAGCATGATACCATAGGCTAGGTGCACACAACAACATGAAAAGGTGCATTTTATGTCATGTTTTATGTTAATGTTGTGTGCGTTTTTGGTGCGTTTGCGTTTTTTACGGCAGATGTGTTTTTCTAGAGTTGTGTGCGTTGTAAAACGTGTGCGGTTTACATATATGCATTTTGCATGCGTATTTCTTTTACGTTTTATGCAAATCACTAGGAAGACAGCCGGAAGCAGAAATACATTACAAAACAATTTTTTCAAAGCAAAAACGCATAGAAAACGCATGAAAAATGCATATTATTGCATTTCTATTGACTTTCATGATGTGCGTTTTTGAATATGCATTTTTAAAAACACAGGTTTCAAAATGCATAGAAAATGCTTTTTTTATATTTTTTTTGTGGCCCATAGACTTTCATTAGCGGCAAAAACGCAGTGTTTTCCGCAATGCTAGCGTTTCTGTTATGTGCGCACCTAGCCTTAAAATACCAGATGAAATACCGCATGAGGTAAAAATCATAGTGAACTGCCTCCTCTCAGACACACACAAGTGCTGGCACAACTTGCTTCTCTGTTTAAACAAGCGCTGCCACCTGGAGACCACCGTACACATGCTGAGTCCCCCAAGTATGAGAGAGCTAAAGAATACAGGCCTGATACCATAGTGCCTTTAACGTTATAACAGAAGCTTCTTACCTGTCTGTTATACTAAGAAGCAGGTTTGTATTCTGGTCAAGCAAGAGTGCGTTACATTCATTCATCACTTGTATTGGCGGCTTGTTATTGCGCTGTCTGTTCCATGACGGCTGCCTGTAATAGTTCACCTGTCTGCCCACAGCAACCTGCGTTTTGCTGGACTCCCGCTTTTCAGAGACTAAAGAGAACCTCCCATACCCGAGACCACGCAGGGCAACAAGGATAAACAAGTCAAAAGCGTGGTCTGGATCACTAGAATTATGGATCTGAAAAAGAACAGGATATCAAGCGATTTAAAAAAAAATAAAAAAGATAAATTATATTATAATAATAATAATAATAATAATAAAATATATATATATATATATATATATATATATATACACACATACACATACATACATATACATACATACATATATACATATACACAGACACACAGACAGTCTGGCGTGTGTACGCACCTTTAGGAAACGTCAGTTATCTATGCAAAAGAGCTTCTTTTGAGCTCTCCAACTAATTTAGTCAGAGAGCAATGCTCTTTTCTGAAGCACTTATGTGACACTTACCTGTCTCTCATTGTTTCTTGTTTGTTTAATGTTTAACTGCAGAGCTAAGGGCCCTTTGAACTTTTCTGCGTAATAGTTTAAAATAGTTTGTTGATTTCAAAGATTAAAAAATGAAGCAATGTAAAAAAAAAAAACAACAACTATACAACTGAAAATAAACATCTGAGACACTTTCCTTTGCTACTTAAGGTGGCCATACACTGGCCCGATTCGCGGCCGTTTCGACAGCAGATTCGATCTTGGGATCGAATCTGCTGCCAATCGTTCGCGGTAAACGCACCCGCCGATCCGATTTCCTCCCGAAATCGGATCGGTCCGTCGATCGCGCCGTGCGGGAAATTACCCTCGATCGCCCGTGGGTAGGGAGCGCATCGCTAGCGGCGGCCGATCCGGTATACATTACCTAAAGCTGGCTCCCGGGCATCTTCTCCGCGCTGCACGGCTCTGTTCCGGCTCCATCCCGGCGCTTCCTGTGGGCGCTCTATTTGAACTTCCTGGTCACGGAGTGACACAGGAAGCGCCGGGATGGAGCCGGAACAGAACCGTGCAATGCGGAGAAGATGCCCGGGAGCCAGCCTCAGGTAATGTATCCGGGGGGGGGGGTTGTGGGGGACAGGCGGCAGGAGTAGCTCAACAGATTGTGATCGGTTTCAGGCTGAAATCGATTCACAATCTGTTTGCAGTAAAGGCAGCCATACCATCCCTCTCTGATCAGATTCGATCAGATAGGGATCTGTCAGCTGGTCGATCTAATGGCAAATCGACCAGTGTATGGCTACCTTTATGGTTTATTAATTATCTGTACTACACATAGAATTCATTATATCTTAAAGAGAATCTGTATTTAAAAAATATGCCCCTGGGGGGTACTCACCTCGGGAGAGGGAAGTCTCTGGATCCCATTGAGGCTTCCCTGTCCTCCTGTGTCCCACGGTGATCTTGCTGTGGATCCAGGAACGGCGGGGATGTAAATATTTACCTTTCTGGCTCCAGCGCAGGCGCAGTTTCCGCTCTGGTCTCGGAAAAAGACGGAAGTAGCCGATCCCAGTCGGGTCCGCTCTACAGTACTGCACAGGCGAAAGATGCCTGCACCTGCAGTAGAGCGGACCCGACTGGAATCAGCTATTTCTATTTCTGTGAATAGAGCCGCAACAGCGCCACCCGCTGGAGCCAGGAAAGGTAACTATATCAAGCCTTGTCAGGCTTGTCGAGGCAGGATTGCGGGACACTACGGGGGAGCCAGCACTGGATTGCCTGCATCTACAGGGGAAGCCTCATTGGGATCCTGAGGCTTCCCCCTCCCAAGGTAAGTACCCCCTAGGGGACTTTTTTTTTTATTACAGAGTCTCTAAGTTTTTTTCCCCTTCAGTATCACTTTAAACCTATTAATTTTAAAAGCCCTCTTTAGTCTTCAATTATCTCTACATCTCTCCCCCCCCCCCCCCCCCCCATATCAATCAGTCCCCAGACAGCATACAAACATATACATAACTTTTTTAAAATAGAGTTCAATATTTCTGTATTTTAAGTAGCACAGTGTGGTCGTGAGAAAGTACAGAGTAAAAGTATCAGGACAATAGACAGGTAAATCTAAAAAAAATATATATTTTTTTGCCAACAACACTTTCCATTTTCCTTTACATCACATTTCCTATGAAATGTTAAAACCTACATCTAAGGATGATTTAAAGGTTTTAAAATAAGGCTCTGGCTGTTTAAACCGTATAACTACATTTCTGATTTTAGCTTTGTTTAGAAATGCATGCATTGTAACATGGCACGGTATTACATGAGGAATCTACATCTGTTCTCATTCACTGGGTGCCAAACTGCACAGGGATGATAAGCAGTGCAGACACACAATTTACACAAAGAGGAAGATACAGAACGATTGAAACACACGTTTACAGGGATCAACACATACTCAGGGCCGGGCCGAGGCATAGGCTGGAGAGGCTCCAGCCTCAGGGCGCAGTGTAGGAGGGGGCGCACAATTCATTCAGCTGTCAATCCTAATTTAGTTTGAAGCAGAAATAAATAAGAAAAGGGGATACATAGCAGTGGCTGCAAGCCAGATAACTAGATATTAAGGTGTTGGGGACGTTGTGGGCCCTGTGGCCCTCTTAGTCTAATAGTAATCAGTGTGTGACAGCTGGGGTGGGAGGGATGGAGGGGCGCACTTTGATGTCTCAGCCTTGGGTGCTGGAGGACCTTGTCCCAGCTCTGCACATACTGCAGTTAGTTTCCTAACAAACAAGACAATATCAACTTATACTGTACACACTGGATGTTGAAATGCCCTATAAAAAGACGGGCTTGCGGCATATTCCAAAGGAATTTTTTTTTTTAATTTCATACAATAATGCATCAGGTTTGGCATTCCATGTAAATCAGGTTGGTTCAAATCTTACGCTTTTTTTGTGTGCAGTTTTTTCCTACATACTGTATTTATTGGACTTTAAAGACTCACTTTTTCTCCCCCAAAAGTGGGGGGAAAAAGTCACTGCATCTTATAGTCCAAATGCAAGTAGTTCTTGACTTGTGAACACCTGCCAATACCAACCCCCAACCTCCCGCAATGTCAGGGACTCTCTGTACTATGCCCATTCAGAGGAGGACACAGAAGGGGACACAAAGGGGCAAAGAGGAGGACGCAAGGGGAACAGAGGAGTACACAAGGGGTACACAGGAGAACACAGAGATATACAAGAGGTACAAGGGGGCATAATCAACAAGATGCCCCTTTACCATGGATGCACCAGGTTTAGCGATATAGATAGAGTATATTATATATATATATATATATATATATATATATATATATATATATATATATATATATATATATACATACAGTATACAGATGCATGAACCAGGGCAGGTAGGTCTTCAGCTGGGATAAGGTGTTTGATTTTCGCTATATTTCTTAGATGGAAGAAGGAAGACTTGACGACAGCTGATACCTGCTTTCTGAGTTTTAGATTTCCATCCAGGATCACCCCAAGGTTTCGCACAGAGTCTTTATACTGTACAGTATCTGCCCCAATTGCTAGTTTGAGGTGGTGAGCGTTTTGAACTTTATCCATCATGTGTGGACCACCTACCACCAACACCTCTGTTTTGTCAGAGTTCAGCCTCAGCCAGCTGGTGTTCATCCAATTTTGTAAATCCACTAGACACGCATTTATGGATTCTGATGTGTCTTGGGTGCCAGGCTTGAAGGACAGATACAGTTGTGTGTCATCTGCGTAACAATGGTATCCTAGGCCATAGTTCTGGATTATTTTGCCCAGTGGGAGCATGTAGACTGCAAAGAGTAATGGTGATAGTACAGAACCCTGTGAAACTCCATAGGGAAGTGGCACTGGATTACAGTAGTGTGTGCCCAGACATACTTGCTGTGTCCTGCCAGATAGGAAGGTCTGAAACCAGCTAAGAACAGTACCCCTTAGGCCACAGTAATTCTTCAGTCACTGGATTAGTATTTCATGATCCACAGTATCAAATGCTGCAGACAAGTCAAGAAGAATAAAAATTGAGCAATCACCCTTGTCCCTTGCAGTAAGTAGATCATTCATTACTCGGACTAATGCAGTTTCAGTGCTGTGCCTTTTCCTGAATCCTGACTGAAAAGTATCAAAGATGTTGTTATCTGTAAGCCTGGCTTCCAGCTGGTTGGCGACTACTTTCTCGATAACTTTTGATAGGAATGATAAGTTCGCCACAGGTCTGTATTTGGTTACAGAATCAGGATCTAGTGATGGTTTCTTCAAGAGGGGTTTTATGATTGCTTTCTTTAGTTCTTCTGGGAAATGTCCACTTTGCAAGGAGCACTGAGTGATTTTGTGAAGTGCTGGCCTGATCAGCTCTGGGCACTGCATTAAGGATCCAGTTGGGCCAGGATCCAGGTCGCAGGTAGTGGGGCGGAGACTTTGAATGAGAATTCCAAAATCTTCTTCACTCAGAGTGTCAAAGACTTGCCATGGTGGTACGGTAGTAGGCAGATGCAAAGTCCAGTGGTCAATTGATGTTGGTGTAATGCTGGCACGGATGGTAGACACCTTGTTTGTGAAGAAGGCAGAGAATTCTTCACACCTTTCCCTGGAGAATGTGGTTGGGGCTTTTAGGCAGGAAGGATTGCAGAGTGATTCCACTGTGTGGAACAGTTGACCAGCTCTGTTGGCTGTAAATATTTTGTGCGAGATAAAGTCTGATTTTTTTCTTGGTTATTGCTTGTTGGTATTGTCTGAGGTGTTGAATTAGGCTAGATTTGTGCGCCTCAGACCCTGATTTATGCCACGGTCTTTCAAATCTGCGCCCTTTCTTTTTTAGATCCATGATGGTTTTGTCAAACCAATTAGCTTTCTGCTTTTTGGTTGCTGATTTGGTGCGCCATGGGGCAATACTGTCAAGTGTTTCATATATCGTGTTGTTGTACTGGGTTACTAGAGTGTTTGGGTCCATTTGACTGTGGAGCAGATTTGTAAAATCCAGGTTGGCAGTTATCCTCTCCGGTGTTAAATTTATTCAGGGGACGGATTTTGATTGTTTCTTTAGGGAGCTGCTTGATAGGGTGATGTTCAATAGTAAACTGTATTATGTGATGGTCTGACCACACCACTGGGGTTACTGTTATGTTACTAATGTCCATTCCAAGGTGGAACAGTAAGTCTAGCGTATGCCCTCCTCTGTGGGTAGCAGAGTTTACAACTTGTGTGAAGCCTAGTCCACCCATGAGATTTATTAGTTCATTTGCATTTTGTGATTGAGTGTCATCAGCCCAGACCCTGAAGTCACCAAGGATGATCCATCTCGGATAAGACAGAGTCAGCATTGCCAGAAGTTCTGAGAATTCCTGTAGGAATGGGTCAGCATCTCCGGCGGGACGATAAACCACTAAAATTTTGAAGCATTTACCAGCTGAGATCTGGGCACCTATACATTCAAAGAACTTTGATGAGCCAACATTCAGGACTCTGAGCTGCAGAGTTGTTTTGCCACAAATTGCTACACCCCCTCCTCTGCGGTCTCGTCTTCCCTCACTTAGGACTGAGTAATTGTATGGGATGGTTGCTTCCAATGTGGGGCCCGCATTGGCATCAATCCAGGTTTCAGTGATGCATGAAAAATCGCATGTCTGAATAAGGTCCGCAATAATGGCTGTCTTATTGTTTATAGAGCGGGCATTGCAGAGCAATGCGGTGACTGCATGGGGCTTAGCATTGGCGACTGGGTTCACTGCCGGGGTGTTACTGCATCTCTGACTAGGGACATGGTAACTTCTGCTACTTTCAGCCTCTGATTTCCAGTACACATCACTGGAGATCGCTGGAAAGTTCTTTCCCTTGAATGGGCCTGGGTCCCTGAAGTTGGACTGAGTCGGAGTGTGGCATTTTTTATGTATATAGTATATGTAGTCAGGGGTATATGTCCCCAGTATATGTAGCCAGGGGTATATGTGCCCAGTATATGTAGTCAGGGATCTATGTCCCCAGTATAAGTAGTCAGGGGTATATGTGCCCAGTATATGTAGCCAGGGGTATATGTGCCCAGTATATGTAGCCAGGGGTATATGTGCCCAGTATATGTAGCCAGGGGTATATGTGCCTAGTATATGTAGCCAGAGGTATATGTCCCCAGTATATGTAGGCAGGGGGTATATGTCCCCAGTATATGTAGCCAGGGGTATATGTCCCCAGTATATGTAGCCAGGGGTATATGTCCCCAGTATATGTAGTCAGGGGGTATATGTGCCCAGTATATGTAGTCAGGGGGTATATGCGTCCAGTATATGTAGTCAGGGGGTATATATATATATGCGCCCAGTATATGTAGTCAGAGGGTATATATATGCGCCCAGTATATGTAGTCAGGGGGTATATGCGTCCAGTATATGTAGTCAGGGGGTATATATATATATGCGCCCAGTATATGTAGTCAGAGGGTATATATATGCGCCCAGTATATGTAGTCAGGGGGTATATATATATGCGCCCAGTATATGTAGTCAGGGTATATATGTGCCCAGTATATGTAGGCAGGGGGTATATGCGCCCAGTATACGTAGGCAGGGGGTATATGTGCCCAGTATATGTAGTCAGGGAGTATATGTGCCCAGTATATGTAGTCAGGGAGTATATGTGCCCAGTATATGTAGGCACAGGGTATATGTGCCCAGTATATGTAGGCAGGGGGTATATGTGCCCAGTATATGTAGGCAGGGGGTATATGTGCCCAGTATATGTAGGCAGGGGGTATATATGCTCCCAGTATATGTAGGCAGGGGGTATATATGCGCCCAGTATATGTAGGCAGGGGGTATATATGCGCCCAGTATATGTAGTCAGGGGGTATATATGCGCCCAGTATATGTAGTCAGGGGGTATATATGCGCCCAGTATATGTAGTCAGGGGGTATATATGCGCCCAGTATATGTAGTTAGGGGGTATATATGCGCCCAGTATATGTATTCAGGGGGTATATGTGCCCAGTATATGTAGTCAGGGGGTATATGTGCCCAGTATATGTAGTCAGGGGGTATATGTGCCCAGTATATGTAGTCAGGGGTTATATGTGCCCAGTATATGTAGTCAGGGAGTATATATGCGCCCAGTATATGTAGTCAGGGGGTATATGCGCCCAGTATATGTAGTCAGGGGGTATATGCGCCGAGTATATGTAGTCAAGGGGTATATGCGCCCAGTATATGTAGTCAGGGAGTATATGTGCCCAGTATATGTAGTCAGGGAGTATATATGCACCCAGTATATGTAGTCAGGGGGTATATGCGCCCAGTATATGTAGTCAGGGGGTATATGTGCCCAGTATATGTAGTCGGAGTATATATGCACCCAGTATATGTAGTCAGGGGGTATATGTCCCCAGTATATGTAGGCAGGTGTGTCCCCCATCAGGAGGGGAGCAACGCAGTGGAGGGAGAGCTATGGGCACAGTGGGGAGGGGCGGAAGTCTTCCCCCCCCCCTCCTCCCTTACCTTAGGGGGCTCTCCCTCCCTTACTCTCCCCTCCACAACTAATGTCCGGGTGGCTGGCAGGACTTACCTGCGTCTCGTCGCAGCACCGGATGGATCTGCCGCTACTCTGGTCTAGTCCAGACCAGAGCAGCGGCTGCAGGACCCGAACTTCCGGCGCTGGAGCGAGACGGAGGTAAGTCCCGCCCGCTGCGCCAGCCACCCGGACATTAGTTGTGGAGGGGACAGCGAGGGAGGGAGAGCCCCCTAAGGTGAGAGAAGGAGGGGGGAGATGGCCCCCCTTCTCCACCGCTGCTCACAGCTCTCCCTCTTCTCTGCGCTGCTCCCCTCCCCCCCCCCCCAAAAAAAAACCCTACAGCTCAGCTGGGAGCCCTCGGGGACCTAGCGCCCAGGGGCACCTGTCTAACCCCGACCCCCCTAGCTCCGCGTCTGTGACGGAGGCTTCTTGTACACTGCAAATCGCAATTCCAGTTTGCGATTTTTACTGGATGCCAGCAACACAAGAAGAAATCGCAGAAAAAAATGCAGCATGTAAAAGTGACCATACATCAGGCAACTTGGCGGTCGATCGACCATCCGATTTGATTGTTATTGAATCGGACAAAAATCGGTGCCGCCAAGTGCATGCCCGACCGACAATTAGACCAAATTCGGACCCGAAATTGTTCACATAGTTGATCGTGCATGCTGCAAGATGTTGGTCCGTCATCCGCAAAGATGGCTACATTACTCTGTATTTCGTCTACTAGATCATTAACAGATACATTGAAAAGAATTGGACCAAGTACTGATCCCTGCGCTACCCCACTGCTAACAGTTTCCTATTTTGAGTATGTTCCGTTTACCACCACTCTTTGCCTTCTATCCCTTAACCAGTTCTCTATCCAGTGGCGTAGCTAAGGAGCTGTGGGCCCCGATGCAAGTTTTATATTGGGGCCCCCAAGCACTCTATAAATAACAATTGATACGGCGCACCAAAACCTGCCAATGGCAACTACAGTGTCAGAGGTGCAAGAAGGGGATGGGGAACAGTGTGTTAATGATTACTAATATTCAAATTATCTATAGAGGCGATTATTATGAGCACAGGACCAATAGAGAGCTAATACTGTGCTTGAGGGAGGGCCCTTTCGGAGCCCCTCTGGCTCAAGGGCCCCGATGCGGTCGCAACCTCTGCAACCCCTATTGCTACGCCCATGTCTCTATCCACATACACACATTTTCTCCTAGTCCCTGTATCCTCAGCTTCTGCACCAGGCTATTGTGGGGAACAGTGTCAAAAGCCTTTGTAAAGTGCAAGTACACTACATCTATAGCTTTCCCAAGATCTACATTTTCATTCACCACTTCATAAAAGCTGAACATGTTGGTGAGACAGGACCTCTCCTTAGTAAAACCATGCTGTCGAACTGAAATTGGAATCGCATGTAGTGTAAAAAAAAACAAAAAACAAACCTGAGGCCTAAAAAGGTACCCATATACACAGATTTTCCCACTGGATTGCCTGCAGATTCAAGTACTCTAATCAAATCGGATGGGAAATTAATTCCTTAAAATATATCAATCAAATTTCGATCAATTTTGACTAAAATAAAAAAAAATGTGATTGAACAAGATAAAAAAAAAACAAAAACAAAAAAACACTAGGACGATGCAGCAATCCTTCGTAAGTGTAGCACATTTAGCAATCTGTGCTGTTTCATTTATCGCTGCACAGAGACAATGCAAATATAGGCAGTAGCCTAGGGCCTGGAGAGAGTCTTGGGGCCTGGTGGTTGCTAGCCCCCACCAAATCTTATTATAAAAAAGCCAGGAGATCATCAGCAGTGGGCAAAAACTACTATCTTGCCTAGGGATCCATTTTATGTTAATCCTTTTCTGTCACTGCAGCTATGTGTATTGTACCGTCCTGGAGACGTCCAGAAACATCTGAAAGCAATGAATGATACTGTTGTCTTGTATATTACAGGTCCACTGTACTCTGCTTCTTACATTACCCAAGTTTCAGCTGAAACATAAAAATCGCAGCTGGAACGGTATTACGTGACTGTGGTAACCAGACCTGCTAGAGGGAAGCTTTGTTGTGTGATAAAGAGGTAAGAATTCACCAGAGGAAGCTGGTTTATATGGTTGTACACAATAATTCTTCCTAAAACATAACTGTGTCATGTCAGAGATGAATACAGCCAAGACACATCATCAAGGCCGGTTATAAGCCCACTTCAACCATATAGCACAGAAATTCCATTTTATCTGCAGTGGTTTAAAGCAATTATAAGTAGGCAAGAAGACGGGTTACTGCTCTTTGTACAGTGCTGACAAAGGGAATATTAAAGCAGACCTAGACTCAGGACTTTCTCTCTGCTCTAAAAGATAAGCAACAGCATAACAAGCTTTACATTTCCTTGTAACAGCGTATAGAGCTCCTCAGAGATGCTGCAGTGTAGTTACTTCCTGGTTTGCTGGGAAGCACAGAAAGGGTTAACCTCCTGTGTTTACATATTAGCGCTGAACTTGGCAGACAGATGGTAGCTCAAAATACTAGCTCATTACTCGCAGAGAATGGAGAATTACACAGGCTGTTTTCTATAAACACAAGCAGGGTGGGCACAGGGTGGATTTCTGTTCTCTTCAGTGCAAGAGTTTAGGTCCACTTTAACGGGCTGCAGGAAGTCACCACCCAAATCAGATTGTACAGTGATATATTTTATATCACAGCCCCACCTACTCCATGGCTCTCACTGTCTGCTATGCAGAAATAAGACCTACCTCACATCACTTCTGGGGTCTGCACTTGTTTCTGCTTTTGTTCGCATTGATCATTTGTGGTAGATCCCTGGAAACCTGGTGCAGCACTGAGTGCCTGCTCATGTTGCCAAGTCTGAGGAAATTCACCTCATGGCATGTGGTGACTTAGTTGTGAGGTAAATGCCTCCAATAACCAGTGAAAACAAAGTGGTAAATAGCTCCTTCCTTGTTTTCTGCCTAGCAGAATAAATTGTGCTCAATGTTTTTGCTTGTCACACTGTACCGTGATAGATAGTTGTTATGCTGCCTATGAGCAGTGATCTATTCTAAGTGATTAGAATTTCATACCTCCCAACTATTTGAGATATGAAAGAGGGACACTAACACATGCCCCTGTCACACCTCTAACCACGCCCCATCACGCCCCTCACCATGCATATCACAATGTCGTTTTATCACTTAAACCACACTTGTCCTTGCTATCATCATTAGTTGTAGTTCATGTTAACATTTGAAAATAAGAAATAGATCAATTGAATTGATGGGAATAAAGTTTAGAACAGGCTTGGGCAAACTTTATGTGACCCGGGCCGCGTTCTTTAAATTCCACCCCCCTCCGCTGTAAAATAGCGAGTGGGCAGTGGGGGGGTTTAAAACTCACCTCCGCTCACGGGAGTCCTGCATCAATTCCATGGCAACAGGACGTCAAAAGACGTCAGGATGTGCCAGCGTGTAATATGCTGGTGTTTCCTGGCGTCAAGTCATGTGATGTCCTGTTGCCATGGAGACGACGCGGGACTTCAGTGAGCGGAGGCGAGTTTCTAAAACCTTCCCGCTGCCTGCCCGCTATTTTACAGGGATTGGAAGGAGGGGAATCCGTCCGCCTGTCAGCGGGCTGGTGGTAAAGCGCCATGCTATCATTTTTGCCCTATTAAGTCTAGTTACTGAACACAGATCTGTAAATCAGTCCTGAAAGAGGGACAAATGAGGAAGAAAGGAGGGACAGAGGGATTGGGTTCCCAAAGAGGGACTGTCCCTCTAAAGGAGGAGTAGTTGGGAACCATGGAATAGTCGCCATTTAGTGCTAGACTCCCAGGTTCAAATCTTGGACAGGAACCCATCTGTATGGAGTTGGTATGTTTTCCCAGTGTTTGAGTTTCCTCCAGGCACTCCAGTTTCCATTCACATTACAAAACATACCAGAAGGTTAATTAGCTTCCCGTAAAGCTGCACGTGGAGTGGAGTAGCAGCATAAGACTGTTGGCTCCTCGGACAGCCAGTTATTGATATAAACTGGTCAGAGTACTCTGTAAAGCACTGTAAAAAAAATGATTCAGGATCATATAAATGGCAGATTATAATACTGGCTTTGGATCCTAAGGGCTATGGCCCACCAGAGAGCTTTTAGCCTTGCTTTGGAATTGCCACCAATCAAAAGAGCTATGCTTATGAAAGGTGAGGTGAACCCACAGGAACAACTGGGATTGGGGAAACTGCAAATGCAGGTCCTCGTGATTGCGCCTCAATGAAAAAAAATACAAACGCTGCAAAATCACTTTGCAATCGTTGTGCAAAAGGGATTTCATGACCCAAGCAAAAGCTTATACATACAAAGGTAGTTTTCATAGTGACTGTAACAGCAAGAGGCCAGGAGATCAGATAAAAAAACCTAGTGTCATGCTGCCCTCTAGTGGACACCATAACACAGACAGTATACCCATGTTGGCATCAAAACACTGCTTATAATGAATCTCACTAATATTATAAATGCAAAAGTTTGGATGCTTGGATGTTTGTTACTCAATCGTGCAACTTTCAGTGGCTGAATGGATTTGAATGAAAATTTGACACACACATAGTACATTACCAGGAATAAAGTATAGGATACTTTTTATCCCCATAACCAAAAAGTGGGCGGAGACAAATACAAATTTCACTGGGAAAATGTAAACTGCAGCCATTCTTCCACTGTTAATGGGGGAACAGATAGAGCCCGATTCCACTGTGCAGGCACTAGCAGTGATGCAAGAATGCATCCGGATCCCTCTGGCCGTGCCATGCATGGCTATCAGGATTCCATGTGCTAGGCACATTTTTGCTGAATGCCAGCCAATTTTGCATGCAGGGAAACGCAACAAAAATCAGACACAGTGGAAACTGACCATTAGTGACAACACAGTATACTCTGTAAAGCGCTGCGGAACATGCCAACGCTAAATACTAAATAATAATGATACCACTGTGCTGCTATTACATACACGTAATTGGAATTATTTATCTATCCAGGACCCTGCTCAATGGTAGTACAGTGGCAAACTCAGGATTTTTCCTGAAAGGTCTTTCTCAGCCATGCACAATACAGTATAATAATATGGTAGGACATCATGCTGGGTACACAATGCAATTTTCCGTCCGACTGACAGGAAAAGACAATTATTTCCTAAATGTCTGATCTGCTCCAGATTGACAACGGGATCGATCAGAAACAGTTTGGATACAGATAATAATGGAGGACAGCCAACATTGCTAATGAAGGGAAAAGTGAAGCATTCAAACAGCAGGGCACAGGGCTGTGCTCATAACTGAGTTTTCCCGAGCTGCTCCATGCACTGTACACACTGCTGCTCCATCCAAAAGGCAACTGTAGCAGGGAAAGAAAGGGGGCAGTGCTGTGAGCTGCAGGATACATGGCTGCAGATATTCTGGTGTCTCAACTTGTGCCTGTCCCCAGACACTGCACCGGCCCTGATCTGAGGGGGATGGGGGGTTCTGGGCAGCTGTAATTCCCCCAGCGTTTGCCTATGTAGTACTAGATAAATAGATAAAGTGTATAGTGTATAACACACCTGTGCTGGTACAGGCTGTCCCATCTCATCGTACACCGCAGTCACCCAAATATTCAGCGGCACATGGACATATGTGGTAACGTCCCATGCTAATGGATTGTAGATGGTTATGTTCAGTACACCTGCAGGACATTAAGAGCAAAAACAAGAATCAGATATAGATTATACAGCTTATTGTGCCTGCAGCAGTCTCACTTATCCTCACAAGCACGGTAATTCGGAAATGAGAACTGCAGAACTGGTAATCTCTCCATCACAGATCCCCTTGCATGAGGTCTGTAGGCCTTTTGTCTGCATGGCTTCCTTCTGAATGGTTTGGTTTCATACTCTGATATGTAGGCAGGACAACATCTCCAGTTCATGTAAAACCCTCAGACCCCCTTTACCTTGTGAAACCACTTGGGGGGGGGGGGGGTTATTCCATGAAGCAACATGAATCACGACCTTCAGGGTAGCAATAATTAGAGGGGGGCAAGAGGCGGCCCCTCCCCAAGTGTCCCCTTCCTCGCACTCCCCACCTCCCCCAGCCTAGATGCAGCGCCGCTTCACTTCCCTTCAGTGATGGGATCTCCATCTGCCAGCAGGGAGGAGATGCTGTCTTGGGGGAAGCAGAGGGAAGTAGGCCTAGTGCCAGTGCCTGCAATGCACAGCCTGATGTGTCTCTCCTCTCAGGACTGGCTTTACACTTTACACCGGCTCTAAACTAAGTTAGCATACATAAAATTAAGCTAACAGTAAGGCTGCAATAAAATCCTGATCTCTTGGCTCTGCTAGCTAAAATGTCCCGTTCACTCCGCTGATCTCGGTTGATCTCTGCTCTTCTGGGTATTGGAAGCAAAGACACGCCCCCTCTGATGACTTCATGCAGCCTCTGCATTGGTGTAGAGGCCACTATGCAGTGACATGAGGGGTAAAGAGAGAGAGAGAGGGTCCAACATAACTAAAACATTGCTACTATGTCGTTATGGGACCTGCTGGGGCAAATGACTGAGCAGTTTAATAAACAGGTCTCATGTAAGTATTACTAACCTTATCTATAGCTTGGTACTTTCTTTTTTCCAAGCTTCAAATGGCATTCTATTTTCTATTAGGAATCTGAACAGCCTTTACTGTCATGACTATGCCACTCTTCTCCTCCAGATCTCCCTTTCTTCTCTCTTCCCCACCCCAGTGCATCCCTATGCATGCACTCAGCAGGGCAAGTCTAACTTGTACCATTCAAATTATTGGCAAATAGGGCACTACTGATGCATACTTTTAGGTACTGTTTCTAAAATAAAAATCACTTCTCAGTATTTGGATTGTCCCAAATACTGTAGGCATTGGTAAGAATTTCAGAAACCCCAACTTTTTGCACGCAATATTGCAGGAGGAAGTCTTTCCCTTCAGTTTTTGAGAGAATTAGCCTTTTGCATGTTTCTTCCTAACTAGAAAATGCATGGATTTCACTAGTACTTACATGTAGGTGAGAGGGTCTTCTGACCTTGCCTAGGGAGAATTTTGAAAGAGGAAAGACCTATGCCAGACCTGAGCATCGCTACCCAGTGCACCTTCAAGGAGCATGGTTATGTTTCATGGTGTCTAACATGTTCCCTTTAGTGACACTTGGTGTGATCAGTTAAAGACTGGAGGCAGGGAATCTGGCCCTAGTCTACTTTAGCGGACCCAACTGGAATCCCCACCGACCAACGGCCGCTTCCTGCTCACTACATTTGGTCGCGACCACTAATTTGTAAGAATAGGGGACCCTAGGAGGGAAACATTAATACGAAACTTGCACACCACGTCCTTCTGCCCCTGGCTTTGGCCACAGTGCTTGCTCCGGCTACAGCCTCCGCTTACACAACTTCACTAAACCTATTCAACTGGTGGAGTGGATAGTGACTCCTGCTGCGTCACCCATTTCTTACAAAGGGAAGTGGCCATTTGTCAATGTGGATTCCCATTGGGTCCCCAAAAGTAGACCAACGTCGTATGTAATAGACCAGTGATATCGGAATCACCATCATCAATCAACAGATACATAATTTTGTGTTTATCACAAACAAATGAATCTATTGAAGAATTTTACCTGTACAACAGAAAAATGCACAATATGATAGTTACCCTTTGACTGATGATCTTTCTTGGAGCTGAACTGATCGAGAACGATAGCTTCCATCAGTTTCCGGACTCCAGTCATTCCTTGCTGCAGGTGTGCCACATACATATCACTGACCTTGGGGGCCTCTGTTCCCGTAATACCATCATGATGCTGAACCTGCAAAGAAGAACGCAGACCTCACATAGAAAACACAATTCCAGGGATAGAGATCAGAATATGCACTTTTCCTATTCAGGCTTCTGCCCTGAAAAAAAAACTGGTACAACATTTTCATATCAGGGTTGTACTAAAAATTACATTGTTGCTCTAATCCATTAACCATAGGAAAAAAATATGAAACAAGAAGACTGCTCTGATGTCTTTTAAATGCATATTTACAATTTACTGAAGCCAACTGACATCATTGCCAGCTGCAGGACAAATTATCAGTAATAATCCTAAGTAATTAGTGAGCAAATAAAGGAAAGAGAGTCCTCCCCCCCCCCCCCCCCCCAGGGCCTTTTTCCACTATGAAACGCGATCACGATTGCGATCGCGATTGGAATCGCGATCGCAATCACGTTTCAATTTCCACCATGCGATTGCGATTGAGCTACTATACTCATTATAGTACAGCTCAATCGCATGCAAAACGCGGCAGGACGACGATTGCGCTTTGACCAAAATCACATTGCAATCGGATCGCACTAATGGAAATTGCTGCTGCAGTTTCCATTAGTTTAATGTACCTTGCGATTTGCGATCAGAAGCAAATCGCAAATCGCAGGCTAGTGGAAAAAGGCCCTTACAGTAGAAACTTCTCTGTATTGTTTACACAGTTTATTACACCTACAAAACAATCTGATAATTCTGTTCAGCAAAGGCTAGCTTATCAATTAGCAGCTAAATGAGGTAAAAATACTGAGTCTTAACCCTTCCAGTACCTTCAAAAACAGTAAGCAGGTTTAGCTGTTAATTTTATGCTGTGTGTAAAGGACCACACCATCGATAAAAAAGTAGTTAAAATCTGACAAAACTGACAAGTGTTGGACTAGTCCATCCCTCATGGGGGATTCTCAGGGTTTTCTTTGTTTCCAAAAAGCTCTTCGGAATTGCAGTTTAACTGCCAAAATACTAAGATACTAGCCAGCCTCCCATCAGCAGGATAGCCAGGCAACTTTTATTGCTTAAAAGGAAATCAATATGGCAGCCTCCACATCCCTCTCACTTCAGTTGTCCTTTAAAGGGAACCAGAGACGCCAGCAAAAAGAAGTTATACATACCTGCGGCTTCCTCCAGCCCCATACGCACGGATCGATCCCACGCCGCCCCTCCTCCGCTTCCTGTATCAGCCAGTTCCGGGTCCCGTAGTTTCGGCGGCAGCATGCGGCCAATTGCCTGCATCACAGAGGCTCCCGACATACCCTTACGCATGCGGCTGCATACTGCGCAGCCGCACGCGTAAGGATATGGAGGGAGCCCCTGATCATGCGGACAATTGGCCGCGTCCGCCGGAAGTGACGGGACCCGGTACCGGCGGATCCAGGAAGCGGAGGATGGCGGCGTGGGAGCGATCCAGGCTTATGGGGCTGGAAGAAGCCCCAGGTATGTATGAAATCTTTTTTTCTTTTTCTATGGCCGGCGTCTCTGGTTCCTTTTTAGAAAACACATTCCCAGTGCACTGCGAAGTGTGTGTTTTTGTGTGGGAAAGGTTACTGTGAGAGCAAAAATTTAAGTCCACCTCATTTCCCTTTGACAGGCAACAGAGAAGAATACCAAATCTGTCCTTTCACAGAGACTCATTCACATATGAGAGAGTTAGAAGCGGTTACTATCTGCTATAGAGCATTTTCTCATCATTCTCTGACACTGAAGATAACTCTTACCTCAGAGACAGCCCATCGGAGGGCCTGCAGCTGCTCCAGTGCCCACATCTTGCACACCGCTCCGGACGGCCGCTTCAGCAGGTACTGGGTAAAAGAGGACTCTCCTGCATACAGCAGTGAGCTGGCCCTACGAGCTATGCCTTTCAGGGTGTTACGTGACGTGTAGAAGCCAGTCCAAGCTTGATATGCATCTGCAAAGGAAAATGTATAAAGGAGATAGCTTGCTTATTGGGACCAGTATGGACTTAAAGGTACCCCCACATTAATATTTGGTGGTTTACCCTCCCTGGCGGTACACAGTTTCAGCGGCTGCGTCCGCGGGAGGATTTTTTTTAATAAAATGTGCTTTTTATGTCCTAGCTAGCACTTTGCTAACTATGTCCCCCAAGCCCTGCCGCACCTAACTAACCCCCCCCCCCCTCCCCCGGGTCGCCGCCGGCAATATTTACCCCTTTGCAATCCCGCAAGAGCTGCAGCTTCACCATTCAGCTTTACTTGTCTAATTGGGAGGCTGCACCATCGCGGGATCCCTGGTGGGGTACGTATTACGGCCGTGATCGGGGGGGATCGGAGGGGAGAGTGGCGAAACTTGGGGGACATAGTTAACTAGCCAAGTGCTAACTTAGGCATATACCACACATTTTATTAAAATAAAAAAATACTCCCGGGGCCATGTGATCCTCTGCGGCGGCTAGCCCGAGCGTAGGTCGGGCTTACCGCCAGGGAGGTTAAGCTGACGATGGGCTAGATGACCCTTTTCCTGACTTTGTGGTGCTTGTTGTCTTCAGGAACCCTCTGGTTCCCGTCCTTCTCCTACCACTTTCTGTAAGTTCACCAAGCAATGAACAAGCACTGAACAAGAGATTCTAAACCATTGCGCTCCCGTCACCGGGAGAGTTCTGCGCAGTACTACTGCGCAGGTGCAGAAATGTATGGCAGCGGCAAGGGGTCTTAGTAAAAATTCATCTTCTTGCGAGGATCGTATGCCACTCCCGCTCGGAGTAGAGGGAGGGAGGAAACGGATCCCCCTCCCTGAGGCTGAGTCCCCGTGTGCCACTGCTCCTCCCTCACTGCACCATGCCCTTCTACCTCACTGTGCCCTGGACAGACGCCTATTCGCCCCTAGAAACGGGGCTGAGACACGACCTGAATAGAAACAGTAATGCAAAAACAATAAATGCTCTATATGCTCATGTCATTAAAGGGAACCTAAACTGAGGAGGAGATGGATTTTTTCATTTAAAAATACTACCAGTTGCCTGACTCTCCTGCTGAGCCTGTCTCTCTAATACTTTTAGCCACAGCCCCTCAACAAGCATGCAGATCAGGTGCTCTGACTGAAGTCTGGATTAGCTGCATGCTTGTTTCAGGTATTTGATTCAGTCACTACTGCAGCCAAAGAGATCAGCAGGACTGACAAGCAACTGGTATTGTTTAAAAAGAAAAACCCACATCCCTCCCAGTTTAGGTTCCCTTTAATGCAGAAGCCACAAGAAGAGGTTTCCCCCCCTCGATCCCCCCTCTAGCTCAATCCTGCAGGTGGCACTGTGGGGAATGAACTCTTTACAGATATGTCATTCTGGTGTACACCAGAGGAATGCGTATTATTGCTCTGTGAGGGGGATCATGATGCACTACTGAGCAGCACGGAGGGTAACATTATATCGGTTTGCCATATATGTCAACCTGTCCGAGATGGCCATGAATAGCCGTCTCTGCTGAGTTTGACCAGGGGCGTATCAATAGCCATAGCAACTTCTATGGGACTTGGAGAAGAGGGGGCCCAGGCAGTACTTGATGTGTTCTCTTATAACTTATCTTTTTTTCTCTACCCTCTGACTTTGTCTTAATGCTCATGGGCTCTACACAGTGCACATTGCAAGGAAATGTAAATTGCTCAGTCAACGTATATCCAAAAGTGCCTAAACCTGATGGCTCCATGAAAATTTTGCTATGGGGCCCCATAGTCTCTAGCTACACCACTGACTACAACCAAACAAACTTGCATTATACAATACAAGTGGTGGGGCCTCAGTGGGGGTTGGAGGCACCTGAATAAGAGTAAAACTGGGTTAAAATCCAATATAAAATCGATAATGGAAAGGTGGATTCCCTCACACTACATCTGTTAACCCTGTGTGAGAGAAAGCTCTCAGAGAGCTGTCTGCAGAGAGCAGAGGAAATGTATCTTATGTGTAACAAACATTTGTAATAGTGTGTGAAACCTGAAACCAGAAGCACTCTGCCTCTATATTACACTCTTCTTAGCATGTCAGACTGCAGAGATACACCTATGCAAATGAGACATTCCAAACAAACTAAAATCTACACACAATGAATTACAAAAGTTGCCTCTATTTAACATGAAAAAGTAGGGAAATGTTTACACAGCTACTTAGACATTATTTGTGACAAAACTGTCATTTTAGAACACTTAGTTTGATAGTGTTCCTTTAACAGCCAATATCCAGTGATCATCCAAGTGGAAATGGGCTTATCTCCACCTGCTTACTTGGTTAATTGCCCCTAAATGCATCCTGATTTTGTGTTTACCCCTCTTTTACACTTTGTTTTACCGCACCACTTGGGCTCCTTGAGGGTCTGTTTTTGAATTTTTGAAGGTGCAACATTATCTCATCCCTCTGTTGTTCGTATTATACAAGTATCACCGGTACTGTATTGAAATCATGTGAGGACCACGATCACAAGAATTGTAAAATGTAAAATACATAAAAAGTACATTTCTCCCAGAATAAAATGTGCTATGAATTACATTTCTGCTCTGTTGCTGTCACATACAGTAGGTAGTAGCACGCTCACAGAACTGACAGGTTTTGGACTAGTACATCTCCTCATGGGGGATTCTCAGGGTTTTCTTTATTTTCAAAAACACTTAGTGAACGGCAGTTGCTTAGTCCAACTGCCAGAATAGTGTGCAAACAGGTGGTAGTGGTAGTGTGTGTGTGCTTAGTCCAACTGCCAGAATGGTGTGTGTGTGTGTGTGTGTGTGTGTGTGTGTGTGTGTGTGTGTGTTTAGTCCAACCGCCAGAATGGGGTGTGTGTGTGTGTGTGTGTGTGTGTGTGTGTGTGTGTGTGTGTGTGTGTGTGTGTGTGTGTGTGTGTTTAGTCCAACTGCCAGAATGGGGTGGGTGTGTGGGTGCGTGTGTGTGTAGTGCTTTTGTAAAGAATAAATGAAATACTGAGAATCACCCATGAAGAGATGGACTATTTTAAAACCTTTCAGTACTGTCAGATTTCAACCAACTAAAGGAAGGGACAGCAACATAGGGGGAAAAAAAATTATAGCTCATTTTACTCTAGAAAAACATACTTCCTATTTGTATGCGTTTACATGTATTTAAAATTTTACTATTTTTCAAGATAGTGATCCTTCAAAAATAGTCTGAAGCCTAATAAAATATTTTTTACCTGCTACTTTTGTTAAGCAACATCAGCAGTACTGAAACGCCACATTCCTGTGGCAGCACGAGGGCTTTATACCCCCCAAATACCGGGGCTAAATTCCACGACTTTCCAGGTTGTGGATTTTGCTGCTCGGGGGAGGCAGAGCTTTGTGCTGGAGTCAATCTCCGAAGATCTCACCCTCTCAAGGTGAAAGAAGACTGAGAGGGGCGAGTAGAGGCAGCGATCAGCAGAGATTGACTCTAATAGAGGCAGAGCTACAGCGCAAAGCGCTGCCTCTACCAGGAAGCGCTCCCCGATTTTTGCCCAGGCGATTTTAGCCCTCGTTCAGCAGCAGGATTGTGGCGTTTCAGCACTAAGATTGCTTAACAAAAATATAAAGTAAAAATAAGTATTTTAATAGGCTTCAGTCTCTCTTTAAGTCTAACAACGCCTAGCAATGCTAGTCATCTGGCCTTTACATAGAGGAAAGCAGCCCAGCACAGCGTACCTGAAGAGTAAGGCAAGAAGTCTTCATTCCTGCGCACATCCCAGGTCAGGTTCCTCTTGTGCATGCGGCTGAAGTATTCTCCAAGGGTGGAGTACTGCACTGACACTCCAAAATCCGAGCTGTTATTTATATATTCCACTAATAAATCCATGTTTTTAAACTGGACAGAAGAATTGAAGAACTGCTTGTCACAACCCTGCAAATGACAAATTAAGTTCAATCCTCAAATTAAGACATTTTCAGAAGTCATTTATGTCTACTAACACTCGTGCTAAAGTGTTTTTGTTTTTATAAACTTTTTAGGAGAGCTAAGGCGGGAATTAAACAGCTTTTTGAGAGTTGTTTGCATATGTTACGGCCAGAACCCGAAGTTTGGCCACTTTGCGTTCTGGCCGGCCACTTCGGGTTCTGGCCGGTCAATGTGCGAACTGGCCGCTGCGCTGCGGCCAATGTGAGGAATGAAATGATTGCAGTAAAGATTAATGTGTGTTCTGGCCGTCTCGCTGCGGCCAAATGTGTCAAAAATGCGTTCATTCATTTAATGAAATTAAGCCGGCGGCAATGTAGCAAATGAAGCCGCCGGCTTTCTCTCCTCCCCACTGCCTCTCTCTCTCTCTCCTGGCATCCGGCGGGGACATGCGTGTCCCCCCGGAGTCGTTCGTCGCAGCAGGGAATCCTGCTGTTCGTTTCTGCAGAGCGAGTGCTGGCAGAAGAAATGTCTGCAGCCTCCCCGCTCTGCTGCCCTGGCGCGACGAACGAATCTCGGGGACACGCGTGTCCCCGCCGGCTGACCGAGAGAGAGAGGAGGGGGGGGGGGGGAGGGCTTGGGTGGAGGAGAGAAAGCCTCCGGCTTAATTTCATTAAATGAATGAATGCACTTTTGACACATTTGGCCGCAGCGAGACGGCCAGAACACACATTAATCTTTACTGCAATCATTTCATTCCTCACATTGGCCGCAGCGCAGCAGCCAGTTCGCACATTGGCCGGCCAGAACCCGAAGTGGCCGGCCAGAACGCAAAGTGGCCAAACTTCGGGTTCTGGCTGTAACACATACATGAAGCACAGAGGTTTTTTTCCTTAAAGGGGAACTGAAGAGAGAGGTATATGGAGGCTGCCATGTTTATTTCCTTTAAGCAATACCAGTTGCCTGGCAGCCCTGCTGATCCTCTGCCTCTAATACTATTAGCCATAGCCCCTGAACAAGCATGCAGCAGATCGGGTGTTTCAGACTTTAAAGTCAGATCTGACAAGACTAGCTGCATGCTTGTTTCTGGTGTTATTCAGATACTACTGCAGAGAAATAGACCAGCAGGGCTGCCAGGCAACTGGTATTGATTAAAAGGAAATAAATATGGCAGCCTTCGTATACCTCTTACTGCAGTTCCCCTTTAAGCCCTGCAATGAAAAAATAAAAAGTGAACAAAACCAAGCAGGTACTAGGCTCAGTACTATATGTACACATGTTTACCTCACCGCTTTAAACAGCCGCCAAATAACTGATCGTCAGCTGCGGTTTTTAAAGCAAAGCGAAGAGTATAAAAACAAATATCTGCAGATATTTTCCACATCCTAAAGACCACCGCTGCTGCTCTGGACCATCTCTTAGCTCGCGGCATCACTCCCCTTTGTGCACAAGCATGGACAAGCTGTGCCTACACAAGTACAGCCGTGCCTGTGAAGTGGCACGGAGCCAATCATGGGCGAACAACTTTGGCTTACCGCGCAGGACTCGCACCTAGACAGTGGGGAGCACAGCCACGAGAACATGTGCTTGTTGGAAATGTTCAGAGGGTCGGGGCTCAATACCCTAAATCACTGGAAGATGCACCACAAATTGCTTTCAACGCACTCACACAAATCGTCAGCGATTGCAATAGTGCTTTGCGACTTGTAGTGGGTCCCAAGCCTTAAAAGCCCCTTACACACGCTCAACAGTGGTCTTTTATGCAGCAACTGTTGGACTGACTTCTTATCAATCTTATCAGCTGTTTGAACAATGGCAAAATACTTTTTTTTTAGTGGTTTCAACTTGTTTCACAACAAAAGTTGTTTGACAATTGTGCTGCATAAAAGACCGCTGTTGAGCTTGTGTATGAGGCTTAAAGTGTATCTGAGATGAACTTTTACTCATTGCATAATTGTGTTCCTTTCCTATTGTTTATAGGGCATTCCTCAAGCCAAACACTTTTTGGTTTTCGTTTGAATACTCCAATAAACTAAACAAGCCACGCCCAGAGAGAGCCAAGGCATTTCCAGACAGTAGCAAGGGCTCATGGGAGCTCAGTCTGCGCAGGGGGAGGTATTACCATCCAGAGATTTCAGAGGCAGAGGGGAGGAGGGAGGGATTAGGTTTTTTTCACAGGCTGAGTGCTCAAGATGCAGATAAGCCTGCCTCTGGTAATGTTTACAAACAACATGGCTGCTGTCATTGCATCACAGGAAGAAATAATCATATTCTAATAAGGCTGTTTGCAGCTAGATTTGCTGTGTAAACTATCTAAACTTTAGATAACATATATAGCCACGTTACTTGTCATAGTTAGTTTTTCATCTGGGATCCGCTTTAAGAGCATTTTATGTAGATCATTACTCATAGGCCTGGATGGGTTGGCTGTGAACATTGAATGAAGTAGCTTAAATCATGGACTAGTGAGAACACAAAAGACTTTGCCCATGGAACTGTCAGATCTTCAGACTATCGGAAAAGGCATTAGCTGGAATTCCACATTAAACGTTTCAGGCATGTATTTTGTAGTGGGCTTGTATGAAATTGTGAAGGTTGTTGAGTAGATCCGTGGGCCGTACTCACCCATGGCCACAAGAGGTCCCCACTTCTAAACCAGGCAGCTCGCATCTTGATATTGTTCACCATGGTCTCCGCATACTGGCGAATGTTATCGCTGGTAACAGGCAGACTCATGTCGGGATAAATGCCATCCTTTGGTGGATCGGGAAAGACCGCAATTCCATTCCAGTAAAATCCTGAACTAGAAACACAGGCACGAGGTCATCTTTTAGGAAAATACGTTTCTACAAACTTATGCATGTTGAAGTAATCATATGAATAATAATTTGTGACAAAAAACTGAAAATGTACATTTTGTCCCAGAATACAATGCACTGTAAACGTTCTATGTCTGCATAGATGTTTTTTATATTTTCCAATTTTTCTGCATACTGACCTAAAAACATCTCTGCTTCTATACACTAAGCAGCCCCTCAGCTTTGCTGGGCTCCCCTCTGTCTAGGAGCTTTGCCCTCCTGTTCTTCCCTGAGGAACACATGCTCTGTCCACTAGCACACACTCTGTGCCTGCTCCTCTATGGTTGTGTTTGGAGCCTCGGTGGGGAGCATCCTGAGCTTGCACGGTTACAAATGTTTCCAAACTGCCTAGAACATGCCCAACTGTGGCTACTGTACCCAACTGTGGCTACTGTACCCAGCTGTGCTGGAGAGGGAACAGCTTGGTCCCTTGCTCTGACTATTTCAGCTCTGATCGGGGGCACAGCCAAGACTCAGGGGAGCCCAGCAAAGCTAAAAGACCTAAGAGTTTATGGGGACATGGAAGAGGCACCAGGTATGGCCACCTCGTACATTTATTTCTTAGTTCAGGTGCCTTTGATGTGAACAAGTGAATGAATTAAGAGATCTTCGAACGTACCGTAGATACTGATCTAGAGATGGTCTATTGAAGGGAATTCCTGATTGGAGGATCTCCCAACAATGGAGGCACGATCAGTCCCAAGAAATGTTACGAGACATAAAGCACCTTTAAAAGTACATTGCTAATGCTTCATTTAAAGAGCCAGCTAAAAAAAATACCGGGAAACCGACATGACTCTCCTGATGATTCTGTGTCTCTAATACTTTAGCCACAGCCCCTCTTACAAGTCTAGATTTAGTAAAGCTCTCCAGGGCTGGAGGTCAGAGAACACAGGTTATCCCGCAAGCCTAATGTCACCCATGAGGTGGTTAGGGTTGGAAACCGTTACCTCGGTGATATCAGCCCATACTGAAGGTTTCTGAACAATTACTGAATAACTGGATTGTAATAACTGATTTTGGAGTAGCATGTACTGTACACAGCTGAAACGTCTCTTAGGGCCTGAGCCTACTAACGTAGTTGTTTCCACTTCTGTCCACTTTTCAGCATTTGTAACAGTGATGTGGAAATGAAAACTGCGTCAGTAGGCTCAGGCCCCAACTGAACCCAGGCCAGGATTGCAGAATCATTTATGTTCTCCAGTGATCCCACAGTCACATAACGTCACAGCAAATCAGAGCGTTTGTCTTTTCCCAACTCTGTGCAGGACTGGAAGGACATACAGAGGTTGTCTATTTTACTGCCTGGCTCCAGGGATTTTGCCTCTTTTCCTTGCTTGTGACAAACCATTAACAAAGCCTTTAGTTTTCTTTTTAAGCTGTTCTTCTGGCAAGCTTCTTTGTATTTGGGAATTGTAAGACTTCCTGTTCTTATTAAAGAAAACTTGTCGTTAAAGGAACAGAGAGTCAGCCATCTGCCATTAAAGGGGAGCTGTCAGACATACTATCTCAGAAAAAAAAAAAAACACATACCGGTATATAAGTAGATAAATACTTGCGCTACTATAACATATGTATTTCACTGTCCACGTTTTGATTTTAAAGAGAACCCGAGGTGTGTTTAAATAATGTTATCTGCATACAGAGGCTGGATCTGCCTATACAGCCCAGCCTCTGTTGCTATCCCAAACCCCCCTAAGGTCCCCCTGCACTCTGCAATCCCTCATAAATCACAGCATTGCTGTGAGGCTGTGTTTACATCTGTAGTGTCAGTCTCAGCTGCTCCCCCGCCTCCTGCATAGCTCCGGTCCCTGCCCCCGTCCCTTCCCTCCAATCAGCAGGGAGGGAAGGGATGCAGGCGGGGACTGGAGTTCTGCAGGAGGCGTGGAGAGCAGCAGACTGACACTATAGAGATAAACACAGCCAGCTCTGACAAGCTGTTGTCAGCAGCGTGGCTGTGATTTATGGAGGGATTGCAGAGTGCAGGGTTACCTTAGGTGGGTTTGGGATAGCAACAGAGGCTGGGCTGTATAGGCAGATCCAGCCTCTGTATGCAGATAATATTCTTCAAACCCACCTCGGGTTCTCTTTAATGATGTTTCTACAGTAAAAAAAAATAAAAAAATTCCCATTTTAAGTGTGGCTATATTGAAGCCAATCCGGATGTAATTTCCTCCCTTACTCTCCTCTGCCTGATTTGCCCGCCCTTTACTATAGAAAATGCATTGTCTCAGCATGAGAAATATTGGCCAGAGAGGAACAGAGGAGTGGGAGGGGAAAACAGGAGGGAAAGAGGCTTCAGCCAATCAGGCTGCATTAGTTAAGTCTGAGGGGAAATAGAGCCGCAAAAAAAAAAAAAAAACAACCCAGCATGCCCTGCAACTTCCTTTTTGTGTACTAAAAATTGTATGTACCAAATAAGAGTCAGGTAAACAGGGGAACGATCATTTATCAACAAGAAAAGTAATAGTGATTTTAACTTTTGGATTGTCTGGTTAGCATCCTACTTACTTTTTTACCAGATAAAAATAAAGAATTGAATATTTTATGCCCAACAGTTACACTTTAACCCCTCTCACTCTTCCTACTGCGCAATAACTACAGTGACATCTAACCTAGACCCTCATTGCCAAGAGAGCCCTTCCTGTCACCATGGTACTGCAACTGCTGCTCTCCCTCCATCATCTAAAGCTCTTCTCTGCTCTCTCACCTTGCTTCAGAAGAACCAGGGGGGGGCGTACATAAAAAAAAGGGCGCCTGGATAAAAGGGCGCGGGGTATAGCCAAAATGTAATATTGTCTAGAACCTTATTTTCTTATTTCTTCTTGTAATAAATTCAGAAAATATCATGTATAACAATGAAAAAGAAAAATGTACAATTGTAATAAACTATAGTAAAACTAAACCTAACCCTACTCTCACACAGAACCTAACCCACTCCCTTTACCTATCCCTAACCCTAAGACCCCCCCCCCGGTGGTGACTAACCCTAAGACCCCCCCCCCCCCCCCCCGGTTGTGCCTAACCCTAAGACCCCCCCCCCCCCCGGTTGTGCCTAACCCTAAGACCCCCCCGGTGGTGCCTAGCCCTAAGACACCCCCCCCCCACACACACACACTGGTGGTGCCTAGCCCGAAGGTGTCCAATGCCTATTAATGGTACAATCTCCTGAATGATCAACTGTACAATCAATATTCACTAAATACGGGTAAAATTGCCATGCTCGGACAGCATTACTGAAAAGCTCTGCCTCTCACGGAAGCGCACGGGGAAGCAAAATCCACATCCAAGAAAGTTTTGGATTTTGCGAGGGGAGTTTGGGGGGATTTAGTTAGATTTCAGCCGTGGGGATGCAGCGTTTTAGTTAGGGCAATCATGTTGAACAGGTTTTTGCAATTAAAAACCTGAAATTTCGGAGAGTCTCTTTAAAGGGAACCTAAACTGAGAAGGAGATGGATTTTTCCTTTTAAAATAATACCAGTTGCCTGACTCTCCTGCTGATCCTGTGTCTCTAATACTTTTAGCCACAGCCCCTGAACAAGCATGCAGATCAGGTGCTCTGACTGAAGTCAGACTGGATTAGCTGCATGCTTGTTTCAGGTTACTGCAGCCAAAGAGATCAGCAAGGCTGACAAGCAAATAGTATTGTTTAAAAGGAAACATCCATATCCCTCTCAGTTTAGGTTCCCTATAAGTACATGTTAAAACGCCCATGCCTGAGCAAATGTTGCTAGGATTAGGGCTCTGGAGTTTGAATGGAGGAGTCAGAGTCAGGTCATTTTTGTACCCTCTCCATAACCCTTCCATGGCTGTGGAGTTGGAGCAGTTCGGGGTACCTGAAGTCAGAGGTTTCATAACTTGGAGTCTGAGTTGAAACCGGACAATTTTTGTACCGACTCCACAGCCCTGGCTATGATGAGACTGGAGATTCAGAGTCACACCACTGCTCCTTTGTGAAATTGCCCCTTTACCGCTTACATCTGGCATTACCGTTCAGAAAATGGCAGGCGGGGGGGTGTACAGTAGCTGAACTGGTCCATGACATGAGTAAATATCTCCTGCTTTTCTTCCAAGGATGGAGAAGCCCTCCAAACAAACTGAAGCTTCTGTAAAAGAAAAAGAATTAGAAGAAAAAATAAAAAAATAAAAAAAATGTCAAAAAACAAGGAGGAGGAGAACACCACACAAATACTACGGGGACTCACAGCGGTTCTTATGCTGATTCATTCCTGGCAATTACAACAAACGGTGGTTTAAATCGCTAATTTTCTTTATGAGAAATAGCAGCAGCTCAGAAGGGAAGGCTGGAATGTAGCCCAGAAGCTGCAGGAGAGACCAGCCGAGTGACGCATAATGCGGCTCCATAAACACTGACAGTAACGGGGTAAAGGCATCCCCAATGTCTTGTCTGCCTGGACACAGTTTTAATTGGTCGTGAAAAGTTGATTAAAGTGCAAGAGAAAAAAAATTCAATTATTCACCACCAGGGGGAGCCGTGCTTCAAACTGAACTGAAGGGAACTGTTGATCTTATGCTGGATACACACCATGCGTTTCCGCAGTTGATGCGTCCGTCGATACGCATCGATTCGATTATTTCCGACATGTTCGATTCAAGCGTCGAAGGATCGTTGGGTCGATTTGCCATACTTTACATGGCAATCGACCTAAAAATCATCGAAATGCGTTTGCAAAATAATCGAATCGACGCGTATCGACGGACGCATTCGATGCCGAAACGCATGGTGTGTATTCAGCATTAGTGTAAGGCTGTATTGTGAAGATTTTTCTGATTGGTGAAAATGTGAATATGTTTTATGCAAATACGCAAAACTTTGCATTACTCATATATAACATAATCTGCCTAGTAACTGCTTAGTCATGACTGCTGACAACTTCCTGAAACCATGGATTTAATGCAAATGTTCACACAAATACTGCAAAAATTCACGTTGCAATGCTTTGCCTATGCAAATCATATGCAATGTCCTAAAAAAAAAAAAATTATGCAGGACCTCAGATTTTTTTCACGCGTACGGACATTCGCATTGAATGGAAATGGCTCCATTCACTATC